>NW_024386758.1:0-17318 GCF_900408965.1 Simochromis diagramma | reverse complement strand
TGTATAGGAAAAAGAATCGAAGTTGTGGTCACATCCTGCCATCTGATGTTTTGAATCTGTTTGTGTCACGGACCCAGTTCCAGGGATTCGGGGTCCGTGAGCAGTCTGGACTACTATTGTAGTTATTATTATTATTATTGTGATTGTTGTTATTATGGTTGTGTCTGCTGTCCTGTTTTTTCCATGTTGGTGTACTGTCAGGTGTTTATGGGTGTGTGCATGTGTGTGTGAGGGCGCGGTCGTGGCAGGCTCTTTTAGGCCTGGTGGGTGTGGCCCTGCCAGCTGACCGGTCCCACCCAGGAATCCACACACACCTGGCGCCGATCAAGCCTCGTCAGAGGAGCTTCAAAACAGTGTGGCTGAGAGCTCCTCGACGCTGGATCGTTGAGTGACTTCCCGTCAGTCTGAAGTGTATTGTGCAAGGTTAGTGCAAGTCTACTGTTAGGTTTTGTACTCACGGCTGCCTTTGGTATGCGTGTTTCCTCAGGAGGAATTGTGGCGACCAGGAGGCAGCACACGGAGAGTACACAGGGAACGGAGACAGAGCACGGAGCACGGGATAAAGGAGAAGACACGGAACGGGAGTTGGGATCGCACGGGGGGATTTATTGTTGTTCGGATTGTCACCACTGTAAATAAACACTGTTGCACTGTAGAGTCCTGCATTTTGGGTCCTCCTTTCCCCACATCCCCACGGTCTGCCAGCGAGACCGTGACAGAACGATCCAGCCATTATGGGCCCAGCGGACTCAAGGACCGTCTCACAGGAGGAATTGCTCGCCCAGCTCTGGAAATACTGTCGGAGCATTATCCAGGCGGCAGATCCACATCAGAGACACTTACAGGTCGTATTTTTTGATTCCTTCTTATCATCACTCACCTCATCTGTGAGCTTTTTGGACATTAAGAGACTAATTTCGATTATAACCACGCTGAGGGAAAGTTCCTGTTTTGAGCTGTTTGGTTTGGGCTGTCCGGGCGAGGAGGATATGGCAACCTCCCTGGGAGCCCTTGCTGCCTATTTCTTTTTTCATAGGCTGATAGCCTCCCCGCCGTCGCTTGCAGCTCGCTTGCTGGACCCTCCATTGCGGGGGAAACGTTTCACACGCCCTCTGCACCTCTCCACATCTCCACTCACCTCTGCGGCACCTGCTGAGTCAGCAGACCAAGGACCGGCAGCTCAAAATGACACAGCTGCTCTCCTGTCCGGCCGGCTGGTGGAACCTCAGCCTGATACGCTGGCCCCGGCATCGTTAAAGAAGCGACGCTTGCGCCGCCGGCGTGCCTCACCGCAGTCAGACTCTACAACTTTCCAACAGCCGGCTGTGGTGAGTCATATGGACAATTCATCTTCATTCACCTCATCTGTTTATTCACTGGACTGTGTGAAAGCTAACCTCGTAGCACAGCCAGCTGCCCAGCCTGTAGCCGTAGCACAGCCAGCTGCCCAGCCTGTAGCCGTAGCACAGCCAGCTGCCCAGCCTGTAGCCGTAGCACAGCCAGCTGCCCAGCCTGTAGCCGTAGCACAGCCAGCTGCCCAGCCTGTAGCCGTAGCACAGCCAGTTGCCCAGCTTGTAGCCGTAGCACAGCCAGCTGCCCAGCCTGTAGCCGTAGCACAGCCAGCTGCCCAGCCTGTAGCCGTAGCACAGCCAGTCCAGTCAGCCTCTCATCTTCATCCTCAGTTGGAGGCTGATATGCCTGCTGGAACTACCCTGCCATTATGTCGCCCGCCTGTTGTTTCTACATCGCTGTCCAGTCTACCACGAGTAGCTGCCGCACCATTATCACCTCCGCCCTTTGCAGCTACTTCTCCACCAGCGTCCCATCAAACCGCAGCGACCGCAGAACTCTCGACTTCACCATCCACATCACCCGCTCGACCGTCATCTTCGCCGCCTGCGTGCACCGCATCACCATCTTCGCCTCCGGATCATCCATCTGTGACTGGAGCGCAGCCGGAGGTGCCCGCACGGCCAGCTGTGGAGCCCTGCGAGCCGGAGCAGGGGCTCATCGAGCGGGAGCCGGGGCTCATCGAGCGGGAGCCGGGGCTCATCGAGCGGGAGCCGGGGCTCATCGAGCGGGAGCCGGAGCTCATCGAGCGGGAGCCGGAGCTCAGCGAACCGCCAGCTGTGGAGCTCGGCGAGCCGGAGGAGCTCAGCGAACCGCCAGCTGTGGAGCTCGGCGAGCCGGAGGAGCTCAGCGAACCGCCAGCTGTGGAGCTCGGCGAGCCGGAGGAGCTCTCGTCGCCAGCTGTGGAGCTCGGCGAGCCGGAGGAGCTCGGCGAGCCGGAGGAGCTCTCGCTGCCAGCCGAGGGGGAGCTCGGCGAGCCGGAGGAGCTCTCGCTGCCAGCCGAGGGGGAGCTCAGCGAGCCGGAGGTGCTCTCGCTGCCAGCCGAGGAGGGACCCGCTCAGCCGGAGCCGGAGGTCAGCGAACCTGAGGGACCTCCACGTCTAGCGCGGCCTCCGCGCCATCCACGTCCAGTGCGTCCATGTCAGCGACCAGCGTGTCGTAAACCGTGTGCCACGCCTCGCTGCTGCTCACCGGAGCAGCGACGTTGCCATCGGACCCGTGGCAGGCCACCAGAACCGTTTCGCCGCCACCGGACCCGTGGCAGGCCGCCGGTGGAGCAGCGCCGCCGCCACCGGACCCGTGGCAGGCCACCAGGACCGTTCCGCCGCCACCGGACCCGTGGCAGACCGCCGGAGGAGCAGCGCCGCCGCCACCGGACCCGTGGCAGGCCACCAGAACCATTCCGCCGCGGCTGCTGGACCCGTGGCCGCCCGCCGGAGCTGCTGCGTTTCCATCAAGGGGTTAGAGGTAGGCCACCTGAACTGTTTTGCCGCCACTGCCTAACCCGCAGCGGGTCCCGCTTGTTTTGCCGTCCTGCAGGTCGGCCGCCAGAACTGTGTTTGCTGCCACTGGACCGGGGGGATTGGACTGTTGAACTGTGTTTTTCTTTTGTTGCTTTGAGGTGGCTGTTTAGCGGACTGGTTTTGGGGCCCTCCGTCCTGGACCCCCCGCCACCCGCCCTGGGTTGGTTGTACTGTGATTTTTTGTTTTGTGTTTGGTTTCTTTTGGGTCGTTGGGAGCCGACCCTTAGAGGGGGGGTACTGTCACGGACCCAGTTCCAGGGATTCGGGGTCCGTGAGCAGTCTGGACTACTATTGTAGTTATTATTATTATTATTGTGATTGTTGTTATTATGGTTGTGTCTGCTGTCCTGTTTTTTCCATGTTGGTGTACTGTCAGGTGTTTAGGGGTGTGTGCTTGTGTATGTGAGGGTGCGGTCGTGGCAGGCACTTTTAGGCCTGGTGGGTGTGGCCCTGCCAGCTGACCGGTCCCACCCAGGAATCCACACACACCTGGCGCCGATCAAGCCTCGTCAGAGGAGCTTCAAAACAGTGTGGCTGAGAGCTCCTCGACGCTGGATCGTTGAGTGACTTCCCGTCAGTCTGAAGTGTATTGTGCAAGGTTAGTGCAAGTCTACTGTTAGGTTTTGTACTCACGGCCGCCTTTGGTATGCGTGTTTCCTCAGGAGGAATTGTGGCGACCAGGAGGCAGCACACGGAGAGTACACAGGGAACGGAGACAGAGCACGGAGCACGGGATAAAGGAGAAGACACGGAACGGGAGTTGGGATCGCACGGGGGGATTTATTGTTGTTCAGATTGTCACCACTGTAAATAAACACTGTTGCACTGTAGAGTCCTGCATTTTGGGTCCTCCTTTCCCCACATCCCCACGGTCTGCCAGCGAGACCGTGACAGTTTGTTAGTGACTATCTATCAAGATAGGTTTGATATTCTGTCTGACAACACCACCTTTAAAATTGGATGAGTAACATTTGTTACAAAAATTTGACTTTTTTTGTGTTTTTGGAAGGACTTTATTTGTGGCTGAATGTTGTCAGTATGTTAAAAATGGCTGATCTCAAAAGTCAACATTGTCAGTGGTGCAGTTGTGTTTGAACACAAAGTTATTTGAAAATCAACTGTGTAAACATTCATTGGTACAACAGGGAGCACCTCATGAAAACTATGAAAGATACTTTTTCTAAACTTTAGGAAATTGATTGGCAAAACAAAAAAAATATGTTGTGTAAACTTTAGGAAATACGTTGCCGAAACTAAAACTAATACCTTGTGTAAACTTTAGGAAATACGTTGCAAAAACAATAAAATATGAGTTAAGAAAAAGGACAATTGTTAATTTTGTAAACACAAAAACATTAGCTAAAGCAACTTTTCTCCTAAACTTGAAATTATAAGTTATCCATCAGAACCTAAAAACATAAATGCAGTGGGTTGCCTTGAGTTTTTAAGTTTTCGCAACGTTTTTTTTTTTTACAGTGTACGGGAAGACACAAATGCATGGACAAGAACCTCTGCAGTGTTGCTTGACAAAACTTGTCTGATTCTGGCTGATGTTCCTCTAATGATAAAAGGCGGTCTTTGTTATCTCTTTCACATGAGATCCAAAGGAGAGCACCATGTCGAACCACACACCCAAGTTTTTTACCTTGTTCCTGCAATTTATGACACTGTCATCAATTCTCAAGATCTAATTTTGGGACAAGTGCTGAAATTTGTGTGGCCCAATGACCATCAACTCTGTCTTATCAGTATTTAGGAGCAAGAAATTATCCGATAACCAGCCCTTAATTGCAGATAAACAACATTCTAGTTTAGAGACTTCAGCACAATTTCCAATGGTTAAAGGAACATAAAGCTGCAGGTCATCAGCGTAACAATGAAAGGTTACAATAAAAGAACGTAAAAGAACACCAAGAGGCAGCAGGTACATAGAAAACAGCAATGGTCCCAGTATGGAGCCCTGAGGGACCCCATGCCTCACTGCACAGGTCTCGAAGAAATCGTTTTTAAAACTAACAGTCTGAGACCTCCCAAACAGGTGAGATCTCAGCCATGATAAAACATTTCCTGTAATTCCAATAAAATGTTCAAGCCTATCCAATAAAATGCAGTGATGCACAGTGTCAAACGCAGCACTTAGATCCAGCAGTAATAAAACTGAAGTGCGATCATTGTCTGCATTTACCAGCAGATCATTTACCACTTTGACTAAAGCTGTTTCTGTGGAGTGATTTGGTCTAAAAGCAGACTGAAATGGTTGAAACAGATTGTTAGTTGACATTTCCTGTAATTCCAATAAAATGTTCAAGCCTATCCAATAAAATGCAGTGATGCACAGTGTCAAACGCAGCACTTCGATAGTTACTCAAGATACTCAACTAATCAAAGTGATGTCATGACAAAAATGAATGACCAACAAAACATTTTTCTCCTTCATTTCTGTCACACAAAGCTGTATATAACGTTTCTCGCGGTTAGTATCATGGTTGCTAGGCAACCTGAACAGCGCGACGCAGGCTAGACTGTCCCATTTCACAAGCCTCTCACTTCCGCACTTTTCGTACTTATAGTACGCACCGTACGTAGTACGCGTAGTGCGCGTACTTCAAGCGTGCAGACCCTGAATTGGGACACAGCTGTAGACTCCTCCGAATGCAGCCGACAAATGCGTCCTCCTTTTCCCCGAATTTGAAGGATGGGTCCAGTGTGTCCTTCGTGGCCTACCATATCCCAGAATTCATAGCGTGGCCCAGCCAAACTCCAGTTTCCAACAATGGTGGCCGCTACTAAGTTTTTGTTTGTTTGTTTGTTTTTAAAACTTTATTTACAAACAACAGTATAACATACAAGGCACCATCATTAATCCGAATATGTAACATCCTCGGTTGAGCATTATAGCAAAAAAAACCCAAACAAAAAAACAAAAAAAAAAACAAACAATAAACACAGAGCTAAAAGAGTTAGTACAAACAGAAAGAACAGTCATTGAAGGATTTGAACCAAAGGCAAAAAATACCATGAGCAAAAAAGGGCAGTCATGATTATAAAATAGGGAGGTTTCTTTTTTTTTAACATAGACTAAACTCGTTAAATAAAACAACAAGTTTATGAGCTTTCTTGTTATTCACCAGTTTCAGCGATTTAGCCCAGAGTTTAAAGTCATTCAGCCATCTGTTTATACATGGTTTAGCTCTAAAGTATCTGCATTTGTAAAGAAAAAAATTTTCCCATTAACAAAAACGTCCTAATCAACAGGTCAAAATCTGCATTCTCAGCAAGTATTCCAAATTTTATTACTGTCACCGTCAAATGTGGTAACTGGATTCTCCTGGACTGTAGCCAGCTCCACATGTCAGTCCAGAAGGAGTGCACTGATTCACAGTAGAAAAACAAGTGATCCAGACTTTCAATATCATTTTCACAAAATGTGCAGGCGTTCACATCTGAGTTAAATTTCTGTCTTAAGAATTCATTGGTTGGATAAACCTCATTAATGATTTTAAAGTGAACCTCTTTTACTTTAGGGGAAAGAGGAAGTGAAATATACTTTTTTCTTATCGCCTTAACCTCCATGGTCTCAAATTCTTTAAGGATATAATTTCTTTTAACCGGATTAGGGCAAATTTCATTTATCAAAATATTCCTGATCACCTTGTTTGTAAACCTGCTGTCACCAAATTCAACTCCAGCTATGCAGAGCTGCCTCAGTCCAGGAGAAATTTTAGAGTGCACAATATCTTCTTTTATCATTGATCTCAAAGGGACTGGGATGGCTTTCACTAGGGATTTATATCTCTTAGCAGTACATCTTACATCAAATTTCTCACAAAACGTCTCATGTTTTAATAAGACCCCATTATCATCCATAAAATGAGCTACAGCCCAAATCCCTTTAGATCTTCCAGTAGAGAAGGACCTGCTGATGGAAAGCCGAGAGTTTAACAGGTAACGAACTGCAATCAAAGTCACAACGTAACAAAAAGTCTATTCCACCCATTTTGCCAAAAATCACATTGGGAATAATGTTCCAAAAGGAATTTTTGTTCCTAATGAAAGATCTTAACCATTTCAGTTTTAGTACACCATTCATAACATCAAAGTCAATGGCATTAGCCCCACCCTCTTCATAATTCTTAATCATATCATTTTTCTTTATATAATAGCATTTGTTCCTCCATATGAACCTAAAATTAAGATTATTTATAGATTTAATTAGTTTTGGAGGTATGGGCAGAGAAAAGGCTGGATAGATTAGTCTGGACAGACTGTCCATTTTGGTTAGCAAGATTCTCCCAAACAGAGTTATGTCCCTTTGCAGCCACCTGTTTAAAACTGACTTACACTTTTCTATATTGGCACAGATATTCTTATTTTCTGTTGATGTCTTATCCTTTCAAATTACAATGCCCAGATACTTCACCTCTTTTTTGATCTGTATATTATCTATTGCTTGTAGGGTACACTCATGCAGAGCTAGAATTTCTTATTCATTAATATTCAGCTGTAGGCCAGAAGCTTTGGAGAAGTGGTTGATCACCTGTAAGGCTAAAGGAATCTGGTCCTCATTTTTTAAAAACAGGGTGGTATCATCTGCGAGCTGACTGATTATTATCTGTTCACCCATCACAGTTAACCCCTCAATGTGACTGTTTTTAATCAAAATAGACAACAGCTCAGCAACCATGATGAACAGAAGTGGTGAGCTGCTACGTCCCTGCCTTATCCCTCTATTAACCTCAAACCTTGAACATGTACCATGTTCTAGCAAAACAGAGCTGTTAATGTCATTATATAACATCTCTATAACATTGATAAATTCCTCTCCAAAACCAAAAGACTGCAGAGTTTTTAATATGAACGTATGTTCAACTGAGTCAAATGCTTTGTAAAAATCCAAGAACAGGATGTATCCTCTCCCTGGATTATTTCACTGTACTCAAGGAGGTCCAAAACCAGCCTAATATTGTTATGAATTAGTCTTCCTTTCAAAAAACCTGATTGTGTTTCACTGATAATGTTTGAGATGCCTTTCTTTAGCCTCTCAGCTACAGCTCCAGACAGGATCTTATAGTCAGTGTTTAGTAAGGTGATGGGTCTTAAATTGTCTAGAATTATTTTATCCTTACCCGATTTAGGGATCAGGGTTATCAACCCTTGTTTCATGCTCGGCATCAGTTCTTTTTTCTCTATCGATTCCTTTAATGCATCAAACAATAAAGTTCTTAGGTCCTTCCAGAAGAATTGATAAAAATTAGTAGTGAGTCCATCTGTCCCTGGGGACTTGTTTAATGCCATTTTCATGACCACCAAATCCAGTTCCTCAATTTGGCAGCCACTACTAAGTTTTAAAATTACTCATACTAATCTTTCTGGGTCACAAAATAAACTTTTAACATATTTTCAGGCGAGAAAGTAGCTGTGTAAACATCAAATATCTGCTCGGTTTATCAAGATACCGCATATTTGCAAAAGTGCTTCGACGTTTTTGGAGACGTCTGCTACCCACCAGCTCGATAGCTAGCCGGGAGCTCGAGGGTCACTGAAGCCGCCGAGAACGGCACAACTCCCGGCACATCATTTTCAGATCACCGCGGACTTTCGCTACTCAGGTTAAACGTGATATATAAGTCCAGGGCCGTGCAGAGAGGTTTAAAGGGGCGGGTGCTCAAAGTTAAAAAGGGGCACATTGAACCAGGCTGAATAACAACAACACACATTCATCAAGAATCTAATATGGGATTGCATCATACTATATCACTGTTGTGAGGTGGCGACAAGGCAAAGCAAACGTAGCCGATGTTTTACCTGATGGGTACAATGTTGCTGTTGAGGTGTTTCTGCTGCTCCTGCTGCTGATAGGAGGGCAGGGCTGTGTTGATCTGAGACTGTAGACATTAAAAAGTCCACAGGAGAGATGGTAGCTGATTAAACAAGTGTCATGAGATAATAACAAAATGCAAAGATTGGTGACAGCGCTTGGAACCATAAGGCAACAAAAAACTGTGAGAAATAATTTAGGCTCTGCCTGTGAATCACTCTTTGCTTCTCTTCTTCCTTCCATCCCATCATTTCATATATCACTCTCCACTTGCTGTCTATCTGAGAACAAGGCACAACTTGCTATTGCAATAAACTATAATCTAATTATCCACACCTAACAACTCTTGCACTTAATCTATAATAAAATGATGACAGAAAAATGTTATAGCCCTGCCTTTAGTAGCCTCACACAGCTCCTGCTGTTTCCTCCTCATGTCCTTACCAGCCATGTCTGGACAATGTTATATCATGAGTAATAATTTTAAAAAATCCATATACATAAAACAAACACATGCACGCACACACAGTGACATTTTAGACCTTCTTCAGAATACTGTATATACTATGGGCATCACGGTGCTGATCCAGAATCCTTACATTATTATTTATTACTAGAGCTACAATAATAAAGCAAAGAGGAGGGGGAAGTAATAAATATGAAATAATGTCATTATGATGATTCCATTTGTTTCACTATCCACTCTGTGCAGGGGCAAAGCTTATTACATTTTTAAACTGTAGAGATACAATAATTTTACTGCTGTGAAATCCAAATTTTGTCTTATTTAAAATATAATCTAATATAATCTGCTTCTTAAAGTATGTTCTTTAAAATACAGCGTGTGTTTTTTAAAATATTATAATAATGCATAATTATGTGGACATGCATATTAGATCGTTTTTAGTGAAATATAATCCCTCCAGAAAGGCAGGAAAAGCCCTGTAACTTACTTTAAAACTAAATATGTTCCCTAAAACGGTGACAGAGCTACAGACCTATGACAGCCTTACACAGGTAGCCAGCAGCTATGACCAGCACTACATGTGCAGTTAATAAAAGGACAGGTAATGTTTGTCACGCTGTTGCACACACAAGCACGCTCGTTTGTTTCAGTTCGTCAAATTGCCACAAGACAGCTTACCAACGTGTATGTAATAAGGCAAGGCAAGGCAAGGCAAGTTTATTTGTATAGCACAATTCAACAACAAGGTGATTCAAAGTGCTTTACAGAGACATTAGAAACAAAAACAAATAAAAAGCATGATTTAAAATTGATTAAAACAAGCAAACAAACAAACTAACTAAATAACAAACAAACAAACAAACAAACAAACAAACAAACAAAACAGTATGTAAAATCAAAACAGATAAAATCAGAACAATAGATAAAATCAGTACGGTAGTTAAAATGTAAGTTTTGAAGTTTAAGTTTAAAAGTGTGGATTTGGTGCTTTATTCAAATGCAGCTGAGAACAGGTGAGTCTTCAACCTGGATTTAAATAAACTGAGTGTTTCAGCTGATCTGAGGCTTTCTGGGAGTTTGTTCCAGATATAAGGAGCATAAAAGCTGAATGCAGCTTCTCCGTGTCTGGTTCTGACTCTAGGAACTGATAAAAGACCGGATCCAGATGACCTGAGGGATCTGGATGGTTCATACTGGGTCAGGAGGTCACTGATGTATTTTGGTTCTAAACCATTCAGAGCTTTATAGGCCAGCATCAGAACGTTAAAGTCTATCCTCTGACGGACAGGCAGCCAGTGTAAAGACCTCAGAGCTGGACTGATGTGGTCCACTTTTTTGGTCTTAGTGAGGACTCGAGCAGCAGAGTTCTGAATGAGTTGTAGTTGTCTGACTGATTTTTTAGGTAGACCTGTAAAGATGCTGTTACAGTAATCAAGCCTACTAAAGATGAATGCATGGAGTAGTTTTTCCAGGTCCTATTGAGACATCAGATCTTTTATCCTCGAAATATTTTTGAGGTGATAGTAAGCTGACTTTGTTATTGTCTTAATGTGTTTTTCTAAGTTTAGGTCTGCATCCATCACTACACCCAAATTTCTCGCCTGGTTTGTGGTTTTTAGGTGTATAGATTGAAGTTCTCTGGTGACCTGTAATCGTTTTTCTTTGGCGCCAAAGACTATTACCTCAGTTTTGTTTTTGTTTAGCTGGAGAAAATTTTGGCACAACCAGTCATTAATTTCCTCAATGCATTTACCAAGAGCCTGTACAGGGCCTCGGTCTCCTGGTGACATTGTGATATATATTTGTGTGTCATCTGCATAGCTGTGATAGTTTATTTTGTTGTTGTTTATAATCTGTGCCAGTGGGAGCATGTAAATGTTAAACAGAAGGGGGTCCCAAGATGGAACCTTGGGGAACTCCACATGTGATACTTGTCTGCTCAGATGTGAAGTTACCTATTGATACAAAGTATTTCCTGTTTTCTAAGTATGTTTTGAACCAGTTTAGTACAGTTCCTGAAAGACCTGCCCAGTTCTCCAGTCGTTTGAGTAATATGTTGTGGTCAACTGTATCAAATGCTGCACTGAGATCCAGTAAAACTAAGACTGACATTTTTCCACTGTCTGTGTTCAGACATATGTCATTAAACACTTTGGTCAGAGCGGTTTCAGTGCTGTGGTTCTGTCTAAAACCTGACTGGAAGGCATCGTAGCAATTATTCTGTTTTAAGAAGTAATTGAGCTGTTGAGAAACTGCTTTTCAATGATCTTACTTAAAAATGGGAGATTTGAGATCGGCCTGTAGTTGTTCATTTGTGTCTTGTCAAGATTGTCCTTTTTCAGTATAGGTTTTATTACAGCAGTTTTTAGTGATTCTGGAAACACACCTGATAATAAAGAAAAGTTGACGATCTGTAACAGGTCTGACTCTAAAGTCTTTGAGACCTTTTTGAAAAAACTTGTTGGCAGGACATCTAAACAGCAAGAGGAGGAGTTCAGTTGACCTAAGATGTCCTCCAGGTCTTTGCTGTTAATAGGGTGAAACTGTTTCATGGTGTTTAAACAGTTTTTCGGTGGACACAGTACATATCCTGGATCTGCTGTTGATGTACCAATTGCTTGTCTAATCTTTTGGATTTTTTCTGTGAAGAATTTGACAAAGTCATTGCAGGCCATGGTTGAATGAAGTTCAGCTGCCACTGACACAGGAGGGTTTGTTAGCCTGTCAACTGTAGAAAATAAGACCCGAGCATTATGGCTGTTTTTAGTGATGATGTCAGAGAAGTAGGACCTTCTTGCACTCCTCAGTTGTAAATTATAATTGTGAAGTTTCTCTTTATAGATGTCATAGTGAACCTGGAGGTTTGTTTTTCTCCATCTGCGCTCAGCTTTCCTACACTCTCTTTTTTCATTTTTCACTAGTGTGGAGTTTCTCCATGGAGACTTTTTCCTTCCAGAGATAACCTTCACCTTAATGGGAGCAATAGTGTCCATTACATTTAACATTTTTAAATTGAAGCTATTGACGAGCTCATTGACTGAACCTCTGGACAGGTCAGGTGTTAATGGGAAGAACTGGTTAAATATCTCACTACTGTGTTCAGTTATACACCGTTTTGTGATCACTGTTGTTGATATATTTGTGTGGGCTGAGATTTTACTTTCAGAGAAAACACAGTAATGATCAGACAGGCCCACATCAGACACAGTAATGTTTGAAATGCTCAGGCTCTTGGAGATCAGTTGTCACGGTCCTGGGTCTTATGACCCAGTGTTTTGAGTTTGAGTTCATTTTGATGTTTATAGTTTATGTTAAGCCCTTCAGGTTTTCTAAGTTCACTTGTTACCATGTCTAGGTGATTTTAGTTCTTATTAATCCCCCCTCATGTTTCCAACCCATGTTAAGTCTCCCCTGCTCTTCATGTGTTTCTTGTCTGTGTCTTACGTTGTCAAGTTCTGGTTGTCATGTCTGCGTTTCATTATGCTTCCTGTTTTATTTTTGGAAGGAGTCGTGTGTTCTTGGTTCTTTGTATTTAGCTTCACTGCTCCTGTCATTAGGTTCATGTTAGTCAGCTGTTTCCTCATGTGTCTCCACTTCCCCTGATCACCTCATGTGTGTATGTAAGCCCTTTGTTTTCTGCATGCCATTGTGGGGTCGTCTGTTTACCTCACCTCAGTCATAGGTCTAGTTTTCGTCTGTTATTTCCACGTTAGTCATAGTCTTAGCCTGTTTATTTCCACCTCAGTCATAGTTATAGTTTTTGGTCTCAGTACCGTTTAGTATTTTGTTTCTTAGTGTCTTGTCAGTTTACTTTGGTTTCCTGGTTTACTTCCGCCGTCATCTAATAAAGGATCACTTTTTCTGTTCAAACTTCAACTCCTCGTCCTCATCTGCTTTTGGGTCCTGTTTCCATTACACACCGGCGCACCCCGCCGTGACAGTACCCCCGGACAGTATGGACCCAGCGGACATCTGTGAGGATTTTTGGGAGTTCAACACTCAGGTGACCATTCTCCGCGGACAGTGGATTTGCTACTCCGCGTGCAGACAGGAGAATGAGAAAGAGTCAACCAGAGTTCAGCTAAAACAGATTTTGTCTGCATATCCTGCTTACGCGGCGGGATTGTCGGAGGATGTGCAGGATTTTGTTCGCACAGTTTTGCCACCGCAGCAGCATCAAAACCGCGAACAGGAATCACTGCCGCTGCCTTGCGAGCCTGAGACGGTTCGTGTCGGTTCGCTGAGACTCGCCACAGCGTCACCACCTCTCAGCTCATCAGTTTCCACACCCTCGTCACAGTCTTGCCACACTCTTGCCACGGTCCAGTGCGAGGAAGCACTGGACGCCATAGATTTGGACTACGACGAACGTCAGTCAATATTCAGCGCTCTATTGGAGGAGGAGCTCCGGTGGAAGCCATGGCTCATTCCAGAGCACGAGCACTCTTTCCGTGGAACTCGACTGGCTCTCGGGGGTCCCCGGAGTTGCCAGGGACTTCCACCCATTGCTCCGCCGTCTTCCACTCTCAAGAAAAAGCGGCGTGCGCGCCACCGATGCTCCGCACCGCAAACGAAAGTGAGTGACTATATTTTGGCTCCTCATGTTTTTTCTCAGGAAAATATTAAAACTAACACTGCCTTACCAGTTCATGAGCCTGGCTATAAAGAGACTGTTCATGATTTTGACGTTGCTAAGACTGAGAATATTTCGGCCGAGTCTTCCACGGACCATTCTATCCCTTTGCTGACGTATCCTGCTTCTCTGTGCGTTGATCATGCCACGAACTATGCTTCTAAGAAGCCTAATTATGAGACTGTTTGCACTGGAAATGCTAGCCATCAGGCTCAGCTAAGCTGCTGTGGGACTGTAACCCAGGCCGGGTTGGAGCCAGGGGCGGAGGTGCAGTTTGTGCAGCCTTTTCCAGTGTCAGCTGGAGGGCCCGAGGGGCCCATCCAGCCTCACGCCTCGTCTTCTGGGGGTTCGGGAGAACCCAGCCGGCCTCGAGTTTTGTCAGCTGGAGGGCCCGAGGAGCCCGTCCAGCCTCCTGTCACGTCAGCTGGGGGGCCCGAGGAGCCCGTCCAGCCTCCTGTCACGTCAGCTGGGGGGCCCGAGGAGCCCATCCAGCCTCACGCCTCGTCTTCTGGGGGTTCGGGAGAACCCAGCCAGCCTCGAGTTTTGTCAGCTGGAGGGCCCGAGGAGCCCGTCCAGCCTCCTGTCACGTCAGCTGGGGGGCCCGAGGAGCCCGTCCAGCCTCCTGTCACGTCAGCTGGGGGGCCCGAGGAGCCCGTCCAGCCTCACGCCACGTCAGCTGGGGGGCCCGAGGAGCCCGTTCAGCCTCACGCCACGTCAGCTGGAGGGCCCGAGGAGCCCGTTCGGCCACCACCTGCGGCTGCCTCACTGTCACCTGGTTCGGCTTCTGCTTCACCTGGTTCAGCTTCAGCCTCGGCTTCTGCTACGCCTGGTCCGGCTTCTGCTACGCCTGGTCCGGCCTGGTCCGAGTCTTCATCAGAGTCTGCTTCTGCTACGCCTGGTCCGGCCTCTGCTTCGGCTTCGCCTGGTCCGGCCTCTGCTTCGGCTTCGCCTGGTCCGGCTTCGGCCTCTGCTTCTGCTTCGCCTGCTGCAGCTCCTGCCTGTGCTTCGCCTGCTGCGGCTCCTGCCTGTGCTTCGCCTGCTGCGGCTCCTGCCTGTGCTTCGCCTGCTGCGGCTCCTGCCTGTGCTTCGCCTGCTGCGGCTCCTGCCTGTGCTTCGCCTGCTGCGGCCCCTGCGTCTTCAGCCTCGCCTGGTCCGGCCCCTGCGTCTTCAGCCTCGCCTGGTCCGGCCCCTGCGTCTTCAGCCTCGCCTGGTCCGGCCCCTGCTTCTGCCTCGGCCTCGCCTGGTCCTGCGGCTGTGTTGCCACCGCCCGAGCCGCGTTTTGCCTCTTGGTATCGCCGGCCGCTTTCCAGGCCGTTAGCTGGACATCGTTGCCATCCGGGTCGGCCCCCTGAACTTTTGATCTCTGGCCTGCTGTGCTCTCGACCTCCGGGTCGGCCCCCTGAACTTTTGATCTCTGGCCTGCTGTGCTCTCGACCTCCGGGTCGGCCCCCGGAACTCTTGGATTTTGGGCTGCTGGACCGTTGGCCTCCTGGTCGGCCTCCCGAACTTTTGGACTTTTGTTTTGCTGTCGACCCCCGGAATGTCCCCTGAAGCTGGGTCTCGGACTCTTGTGCCCTTGTTGTTTTGGCCTGTATGCTTCTGGCTGGACGTTTTGTTTTTGTGGCCTTGTTTCTGGCCCTCCGTCCTGGACCCCCGCCGCCCGCCCTTGGTGGGTTGTTATTGGTTTTTGTTTTTTCGTGGTTTAGGGCGTCTGGGATCCGCCCTTGAAGGGGGGGCTCTGTCACGGTCCTGGGTCTTATGACCCAGTGTTTTGAGTTTGAGTTCATTTTGATGTTTATAGTTTATGTTAAGCCCTTCAGGTTTTCTAAGTTCACTTGTTACCATGTCTAGGTGATTTTAGTTCTTATTAATCCCCCCTCATGTTTCCAACCCATGTTAAGTCTCCCCTGCTCTTCATGTGTTTCTTGTCTGTGTCTTACGTTGTCAAGTTCTGGTTGTCATGTCTGCGTTTCATTATGCTTCCTGTTTTATTTTTGGAAGGAGTCGTGTGTTCTTGGTTCTTTGTATTTAGCTTCACTGCTCCTGTCATTAGGTTCATGTTAGTCAGCTGTTTCCTCATGTGTCTCCACTTCCCCTGATCACCTCATGTGTGTATGTAAGCCCTTTGTTTTCTGCATGCCATTGTCGGGTCGTCTGTTTACCTCACCTCAGTCATAGGTCTAGTTTTCGTCTGTTATTTCCACGTTAGTCATAGTCTTAGCCTGTTTATTTCCACCTCAGTCATAGTTATAGTTTTTGGTCTCAGTACCGTTTAGTATTTTGTTTCTTAGTGTCTTGTCAGTTTACTTTGGTTTCCTGGTTTACTTCCGCCGTCATCTAATAAAGGATCACTTTTTCTGTTCAAACTTCAACTCCTCGTCCTCATCTGCTTTTGGGTCCTGTTTCCATTACACACCGGCGCACCCCGCCGTGACATCAGTAGGTCGAGAGTGTGTCCTCTATTATGTGTGGCCTCTGTTACATGCTGAGTCAGCCCAAAGTTGCCCAGAGTGTTACTCAGATCTTTAGTCCCTTTGTCCTGAGGGTTGTCCACATGGATATTAAAATCCCCAACAATAATTACACAGTCGAAATCAACACAGATCACAGACAGCAGTTCACTGAGGTCATTAAAAAAGTCTGTGCAGTATTTGGGAGGCCTGTAAACATTAAGAAACACAACTTTGGATGGGGCCTTCAGCTGTAAAGCCACATATTCAAAAGACTGAAAACTTCCAGGAGATAGCTGCTTACATTGAAATGATTCATTAAATAAGACAGCAACCCCTCCTCCTCTCCTGCTCACCCTGGCCTCACTGATAAAACTGTAGTTAGGAGGGGTCGTCTCGATGAGAACAACTCCACTGTTACTTTGGTCCAACCAAGTTTCAGTTAAAAACATAAAATCAAGGCTGTGCTCAGTGATTAAATCATTAATTAAAAATGTTTTCCCAGCTAAAGATCTAACGTTTAATAAAGCCAACTTAAGTGTTTTAGAGGCATTACTTGTCCCCTCGTGTTTGGGAGCAGTCTGTGGCACACAAGGTATGTTTACTATATTTAAAGATCTTTTAGAGTGCAGCTCTCTGTGTTTTGACCAGGCCACATGTCTCCTTCTGTCACCTAAAAGTAGAGAGATTTTAAAACCTTCTAGTAAACAGGGTCCCAGCTTCTCCTGGGAAAAGTCACCACTGCCATAATCCTCGCAGCCCGGACCCTCCACACATCACACATCAGACTGCGGAGACAGAGCATGAAGGTGGTAAGGAGGAATTAAGGGGGGCAAGGCTGAGCAATGTGACTTCGATTGCTCTGTTGAGGGTGGGGCTCGATGGCGAACCTTTGGCTGCTTTGGTGGGGGGTTTATGGGGGACAAAAAGGGATTGGGCCGGGGGGTAGATCTGAGCCCAGCATTGACCCGCTCCATCATCTCCTCAGTGAATTTCAGGTGTGGGGAGGAGGGAGAAAGGGAGGGGGAGGAGGGTGATGGGGGTGATGGCCTGTCAGGGGTTTGGGGACTGGGGAAGA
>NW_024386757.1:4748582-4773916 GCF_900408965.1 Simochromis diagramma | reverse complement strand
AAAATTTGCTAATTGAGCAGCCCTACTTCCTTCATATTTTTTTTCCTGATGGCTGTTCCTTGTAAAGTTGTAAACTGATTTGAATAGAACATGGGTGGCACATCTGTGAGGAGATCATATTAGCAATGCCTGCTTCCAATAGCAGGAAAAAAAAACTGTGTGAAACTATGTGTTTGGCCTGAGGTCTTGTCTCACAGGATTTACTTGTTCATATGCGGACCTCATTATTTGAAACTTTGGCCATCTACAACAACAACGTCTACCAACGTAACAACATTTATGTAACAGGAAATGAAGAAAAGCTCAAGAAGTTCCGTTTAATAAACAGTGGATTGTTGTAAAATTCATAAGCAGACACCTACAAAATGGCTTCAGTTTGTTGATCTCTAAGTAGTGAAGTACTAGATTATTGCTTAAAGTTGGTGTGAAGAAATGCTTCCCACTTACTACCAGCTGCCTGGTGTGTGATTGTTACTCATTTATGTATATATGTATGTATGTGTTTGTATATGTATTCATAGGAACTGAAAAAGGACCCTAAAGAGGGCAGTCAAACAGCAGATGAGCCAAAGGAAGAGCAGCCTCAGAAGAGAGAGAAGGTGGGGAACGTGGCCGGCCTGGTCCAGAGAATAAGCACTCTTGGCATCCCGACCGGTGCCTTCCAGCCACCAGTGCCCGCAGCTTCAAAGAGTAAGGAGCCCGAGTTTGGTGTTTGCATGTTTGGAGGGAATGAGACTTTAAAGTGCTTGGTGTCCAGGACGTGGACTTCTGGTAAAACTTGTTCATGTAGCATCTGGCAGGTTAAGAGAAGTTGATGCTTCCTTTTATTATTTCAGCTGTACATTCCACATCTTCACCGTGTCTCGTTTCGCTCAGAGGTCTTTAACTGAATACAGATCTTTGTCTTCTGCATGTATCTATCTATTCTTCTGAGTGGAGAGCTCAAAGTGTCCATGTTACAGGCAGGTAAAGGCAGCTTCAGAGCATTAAGAAGAGACTGCGTCGATGCATCCTCCTGTTTAGGTCATTCTTTCAAAAAGGCCCTGAGACACTGATATTGAAAACCTTGAAGTAGTTTAAGTAAAGCTGAAAGGCTTGTGCCAGCTAACCCATCAAGGTTTCATTTACTGAGTGGTGAATTAAAATGAAATAGAAACAAGCGTAGAGCTCAATCTATTTCCACTTTTTTGTTCTTATTACGATTTTGATTTATTATAAATTGAAAAACTGTAATAGAAAATAAATCTGTATTCTTTGGATTCTTTTTGTGACAGAGGGTTGTTTATGTTGTTGGAGTTTATATTGTGCTGCTTGTAGTCCTTGTCCTGCTCTGCAACCACAGTGAACTCAGTGTAACGACTTATGACCCAGAGGGAGATGGCATGCATGGCCTAACTGAATTCATGATATTATTCAGTGTCCAACCACATCGAGCTACACAGAGCAGGCAGGGAGAGCACGAGGTCAGAAAGTAATGTTGTAGAGAATAGGATAGACCCACCTTCTGATTGAGTTGACTAGCTGAGTGTGCCATATCCTTTGGGTTCTCAGTTCTCAGTATGATCCTCCCCTTGTCACGCCTGGAGAAGATGGAGAAGGCTCCAGCTTTAAAAAAAAAAATAATTGAAACCCAGTGTGTGAGGTCACAGTTGCTACATTGTCTTTGATATACAGTCTTTGGGCTTTATAGTTTTGATACTTTTTGTGATGCCAAGAACACAAATTCATATGAGCTTGACTGATTTCTTTATCCATGGTTGGTTGTTATTAGCCAATATTGGCTGTTTGCTGAGCTGCATTTATAACATATAAATGATGTCACAAACACAGAAGACAGTTGGGCAAGAGTGTAAACAAGTAAATAAAAGTAGAACAAACAAATACAACCGTTATGAGGAAAGTCTCATTATAAAATATTGGCCAATGTATTGGACTATTTGAATCAATGATTACTTGGTATCTTAAAAGACAGTTAAATGTGTAATCATAAACGGTAATTTAAACTCTAAAATGTTGCATACTGTCAGTAAGTTGGTTAAACCATTCGTTTATTAAATAAAGGCTAATGCTACTAGCAGCACCTTTCTATTAGAAGTGATATTTTCTAGGAAAAAAATAAGAATTCTAAGGTTGATTAAAAACATTTCACTAAATGACCTATGTGAATATCCATATTCTTTGAATATTCTGCACAGCTCTGCTTGATCAATAGGGCGGGGCTACTTCATGCTGTATGATCACCTTGTAGAAGAGTTCCTTATGAGCGAGCTTTTCATTAAAGGCCATCCCACTGGCTGGATCCACGCCTTTGTTGCTTTCCTGCATCGCTTACTTTTACTTTGCAGACATTCAGGTTTACAAACAGCAAACGCAGGTCTGCTTTTTTTTTCTTCTTCTCAGAGCCTAAGAAGAGACAGTGCAAGGTGCTATTTGAGTATCAACCGCAGAACGAAGACGAGCTGGAGCTGAAAGTTGGAAACATCGTAGAGATCACCGAAGAGGTACTGTGAAAAACCAGGCCCCATTGAAGACACTTTTTAGTCTAACTGCTTCCTTGTGTATAGGTGTAGTGTTACATGAATGTTATGGTTTTGCAGTGCAGACACGTTTTGGCAAGTGAGAGATGTCAGTGGCTGTGCTGTGGGAAAAGTTTTTCACTTTTCCTTTTGCTTTGGACCTTTCTTGTTGCCCTCATGGCATCAGAATGTTCTGACTGAACCTCTCAATCTCTCTACACAATCAGGACTGATTGCTTTATTTGACATGTGCCCAGGTAGAAGAGGGCTGGTGGAGCGGCACCTTGAACGGTAAATCAGGCCTTTTTCCCTCCAACTTTGTCAAAGAGCTGGAGCCCATGGGAGACGTCGGAGAGTCCAATGACACCAGCAGAGCAGATGACACTGGTAAAAATTTTAAAAAAGGGTGCAGCTGAATTTAAAAACATTTGGATTTGAATTTACTAACTTTGTGTAATTTGTCTTTAGTCAGTGTGCTAATCATTTAATAAACCATAAATACCACTTATACAATAGTGTTTATGGTACAAATACCTCAGAGCTGTGGTGGTAGGAGTGTGATATGATTTTAACCACAATAAAATGATCAGAGAAAGTTGGAAGCAACAGGAGATCACTCGGTTTTCACTGTTTTGCACACTGCTACACAGCAAAACACACCGAAGTGTAATGATCCCAGCAGTGAATGAAGGGGCCGTAAAGAAACCAACCAAACAGCTGGCCATCAGCAAACATTCATCAGACACAGTGAACACTGCTGGTTATTTTCTAAATCTAGAGCTTGTTAGTTGAGCTGTGTTGTTTCTGTATTTAAAGGTCATTACTTCATTGTTAGTAGAATTAAGTGCAGTTAATGAAGCCGTTCAGTTTAGAATGCAGTCCGTCTGAAACAAGCCTCAACAAGCCAGTAGGCTAAGTTGTTTAGTCTACGGCTGCATGTTTTTAAGCCTTCTGCCTGGTTCTTCTATGACAGAGAGATACAGAAGCTCTTTAAAAAAAAGTCAATTTAGGATCCACAGATTGATGGCAGTCAGTAGTAAACAAGTATTTCATATGAGAGCGTATTGGAGGAAAGTTCTATCAGTCAGTTTGTGTGTGTGTGTGTGTGTGTGTGTGTGTGTGTGTGTGTGTGTGTGTGTGTGTGTGTGTGTGTGCTGTAGGACAATGACAGCAGAGTCAACACGTTTTTTATGAAACTATAAAAGCCAGATATGTTGTGTAGCTAAACCACAGCTAGCTGGGTGACTACCTTTTATGTTGATTGTCACTGTGAAAGGTAAATCTTTGCATTACTGACAGAGCTGCTTAGCTCAACTATCAACACCATTTCATATTGTACAGAATTTAGTAACATGGATCATGTTAGCTGCTGAAGTAATTTGGCAAGCTGATAAACTAGCATTTCTACCGGGATATGACTTTACTAGTGATAACGTTAGCAATGAAGCCGAACAAATGACTATCCAGCTAGCTATGACTGATCTACACTGCATGCAATTGTTAGATTTGTGACCAGAGAACAGAGAAGAGGTCAGGACCAGTTTTAATCTGAACACTTCCTAAATGAATCATGCTCAGCTGAGACTGATTTTAATCTTCCCTGGCTTTGGATTAGACCATTGACGGATATTTTTGTTTTTATGGTACCACTTGTCATAGGTGCTTAATTCACTATGAAAGTTGAATGAAAACAGCATTTCCTTGACTTTGTAACTAAGAATTTCACTTTAAAAGTATTATTATTGTGATGGTCAAGCAGAAGCCCCACTATGATTTGAGATGGAATACCCTGTTTAAGAAGTAAATCACAGTTGCAGCACTGACTGGCGGCTGAAAACAGACTCTTCTGGTGTCTTATAAAGTACTACAGTAATAGTAAAATGAACCCCTGTTAACTCAAACTCTGTCTCAATCAGATGGAAATGGAGCGGAAAGCATTGGCACACCCACCTCACCATTGCCCACTCTGGGGAACGGAGGCATTGCCCAGCCCAAGAAGATCAAAGGAGTCGGCTTCGGAGATATTTTCAAAGATGCTTCTTACAAAAAACGGCACTCAGTGCAAACCCCTGACAAAGAGGAGAAGAACGAAAATGTAAGTGCGATTTACACCACAGTAATGGCAGACATCAGGCAAAAGCTGCTTGCCATAAATCGAACTGCCACACGTTTTTTTCCCCCGTTTTTCCTGCAGTTATAGAAATCATGATATTGTGGATTTCCTTGTATCAAGCATCACAGAATCAGTGTTTGATTAATACCATGCATTACTGAGGGCAGTGTGTCATAATATTATTGTGACATGACAGCATTGTATCCAAGTGGTTGAGTTTTGTATCCTTATGTTATTTGACTTCGTTCTGGTAACCATATCGTAACAACATCAAATCCTTATATTACTGTGATAATATCACATCTTGATATTGTGACAGTATTGTACTGTAATAGTATCATGTCTTATTGTGATAGTATCATGTTGTCACAATATTCTATCCTAAAAGTATCACATTGCGAAAATATTGTGTCACATCTTGACAACATCAGGCCATGATAGGATTATATTAGGACAGTATTATTACATGATCTTAGTGTCCTGTATGTTTCTGTTGGTTGACACCCCATGTGTGATTCAAGTCATATCTATAATGATTATTTTTATGTTAGCTTGTCAGCTCTTCTGTTCAGTCTGACACTCATGAGGTTAATATATTACTGTGGACACTGAAGGACCATACCTACATTAATGTTTATTTTAATGAACACACTTGTATAGCAACAAGTGTGTTCATTCATCACAGTAAATCCAAGCCAGAACTTTCACCTTCACCTGACACTATTTTAAGCCACAGCTTGTGTCAAGTATAATTTTCTCAAATGTGGAAAGAGTAAATCCCAGCCGGCTCCTGATAAACAACTCGATGCATAAGCTCACTGAATAATTAGTATAGCGTTTATTGTTTTTCTGAAACTTTGCCTCTCTCTCTCTCTCTTCTTCACAACAGCTTTCACACTCTGTCTTTATCACTAGCTCAGCTTCCCCCACTCTCCTCCACTCCTTACATACCACCACATTTCACATGTTCTCCCACAGTCTTATTCACAGCTTCAGGTATCTTCATGTGACCTTCATCATCCCTCATACACTACTGTCTGACTTTGACTTATTGCACCTTTTAGGGGACCCCCCCCCCCCCCCCCCCCCAACCCCACTCAAATAAACCCCCAAAACCTTAAAAACTGATTCATACCTATTCCTTTTAGCACCTCATTGTTGCTGGCTTTCAAACATTTCTCAGGATTCTTTATCTTCATGCTCTGTTTTTCTTACCTGTGACTGAAGCACTTGTCATTCTTCTTTCCTGCTGCGTCCTATGATCCGTAACTATTAACGTCATATTTAGCAACACAGTCCATCCGATGTCCTTTTAAAAAAAAAAAAGAAAAAAAAAAGAAAGCTGTTTGGATTATTCCACTCATTTCAGTTCAGACACACTGTTCAACAGACAACACGCCTCCAAACACTGTCCACTCATGTCTGATAAATCATTCCCATCTGTATGGTTTGCTTCATTTTAGCCAATCCCATCAATACCCCTTGCTGCAAAGCCCGCCCCTCCCAACACGACAGATTCACAGAAAGCAGATGGAGACAGCAAAGCCAAAGGTAACACACTACAAACATACTTCAGGTGCATTAGTGTAATTTCTGTCACCAGTCTATAGATCTGTATGAGAGTGATGTTTATCTTTTTGTGAGATTTATTGATTTTAAATACTGAAAACCTTGGTTCAAAACTGTCTACAGAGTGGAATTGCAAGCCTTAAAATGTACTGTAAAATCTGAAGTGTGATCTACATGCATCCCCTTTTCTGCTAAGGGGTATTGATTATGGAGGAGTATGGAGCAGCACTGACCAATTAGCTGCCACCATGCAAAAAAGAGTTACCTGTGCATGTTTATATTAATGAACCTAAATGAAGCATTAGTGCATTACTGGTGATGTTGTTAAAGCGTTCAGCATATCTGTGAGCTACTGATATATTGGTGGATCTGATGCAGCTTTGCATTTGTTGACAAGATGTAGTTGGAACTATTTCCCACATGCAGTAACCCTCTGTAGATTATTTCAGAAAATTAACAAGCAGCAAACCTGCAACAAATCTGCTAGAGGTGAGTTTTTCTCGGTGGCAGTGGGTTCTTAACTTTCTACGAAAAGGACTATGTGAAATGAATCTAAGTGTACATCATTAAGCCCAGAGTAAACCTGGCCACGCGCAGTACCTGATAGATGTATTAGTCTGCCCCCCAGTGTAGTATTTAGGCCACAGCTGTCCCACATTAACAGTATTGGTAAGAAATCCCTTTTATGCTTCTGTCATGGTCAATCCACCAGTATGCACAGGTGCTTTCATCTGAATTTTTTTTAATGCTAAAATATAATAATAAGTATTAGTATTATTATTATCCATGAATTTACAGAGTAAATAATGAAGGACATGATTATTTTTTGATTCAGATGCCAAATTAGTTATTTGCTTGCATTCTTGGACAGAAAGTATAGCCTTTTTGTTTGAATATTCTGTTTGATTAAATGTACTGAAGCTTTAAGTACTAGACACAGAAGGATCAGATCAGTTGTCGGTTCATATAACAATAAGACAATGACCCAAGCAGGCTTCAAAGCTGTGCAGAGACCCAGAAGAAGGAATCTGGAGTGCTGGAACTGATGGGCCAACCAGGTCAAAGTCCGGACTATTAAACAGATTTGGAATTTAGTGGATTCAAAGATAATCAGACAGCTAACCTATGGGAACTAATAAAAGAAACTGTCAAAGTGCATAAAAACAATGCCAGAATACCAGATGTTATCAAGGCCAGAGGAGGTTGTATGAAAATATTTCTATGGTCACACTGTGTGAATAAGGACCATGTTAATTGCCCAAAAATGTCAAAATAGTGTCTATAGTTTTAAACACGTTTTTGGCATTTTTCTAAAATATTTGTGTGTCTAATAAACGTGTTAAATGGTAAATAGTCATGTTGTTTTACAGCACTCAAAGCACATTCTATAACATTCATAAACACTTTTTCTACATGTCAGTGCTTTCTGTCCAATGTTCATACATTTACACTTGGTAGTTTAAGAATATAATCCACCCACTGTTATAATCTTCAATGCCCTGTACCAACATAGAGCAGAGCAGCTATCTGAATACTACTCCAACAGAGGTCTATTATCTTGTTAATAATTTTACCTCCTCACTACGTACGACTCTGGATACTGTAGCTCCGGTGAAAACTAAGGTCTCAAATCAGAAGTACCTGACTCCGTGGTATAATTCTCAAACACGTAGCCTAAAGCAGATGACTCCTAAGCTGAAGAGGAAATGGCGTGTCACGAATTTAGAGGATCATCATTTAGCCTGGAGAAATAGTTTGTTGCTTTATAAGAAAGCCCTCCGCAAAGCCAGAACATCTTACTATTCGTCACTGATTGAAGAAAATAAGAACAACCCCAGGTTTCTCTTCAGCACTGTAGCCAGGCTGACAAAAAGTCAGAGCTCTTTTGAGCCAACCATCCCTTTAACGTTAACTAGTAATGACTTCATGAACTTCTTCACAAATAAAATTTTTATCATTAGAGAAAAAAATTACCAATAATCATCCCACAGATGTAATATTATCTACAGCTACTCTTAGTACCATTGATGTTAAGTTAGACTCTTTTTCTCCAATTGATCTTTCTGAGTTAACTTCAATAATTACTTCCTCCAAACCATCAACGTGTCTTTTAGACCCAATTCCTACAAAACTGCTCAAAGAAGTCCTGTCATTAATTAATTCTTCGATCTTAAATATGATCAACCTATCTCTAATAATCGGCTATGTACCACAGGCCTTCAAGCTGGCTGTAGTTTAAGCTTTACTTCAAAAGCCATCTCTAGACCCAGCAGTCTTAGCTAATTATAGGCCAATCTCCAACCTTCCTTTCATATCAAAAATCCTTGAAAGAGTAGTTGTCAAACAGCTAACTGATCATCTGCAGAGGAATGGCTTATTTGAAGAGTTTCAGTCAGGTTTCAGAGTTCATCACAGCACAGAAACAGCTTTAGTGAAGGTTACAAATGATCTTCTTATGGCCTCTGACAGTGGACTCATCTCTGTGCTTGTCCTGCTAGACCTTAGTGCAGCATTCGATACTGTTGACCATAATATCCTATTAGAGCGATTAGAACATGCTGTAGGTATTACAGGTACTGTGCTGCAGTGGTTTGTATCATATCTATCTAATAGACTCCAATTTGTACATGTAAATGGAGAGTCCTCTTCACACACTGAGGTTAATTATGGAGTTCCACAGGGTTCAGTGCTAGGACCAATTCTGTTTACACTATACATGCTTCCCCTAGGCAGCATCATTAGAAGACATAAAGCATAAATTTTCACTGCTATGCAGATGACACCCAGCTCTAGCTGTCCATGAAGCCAGATAACACACACCAATGAGTTAAACTGCAGGAATGTCTTAAAGACATAAAGACCTGGATGGCCGCTAACTTTCTGCTTCTTAATTCAGATAAAACTGAGGTTATTGTACTCGGCCTTGAAAATCTTAGAAATATGGTATCTAACCAGATTCTTACTCTGGATGGCATTACCTTGGCCTCCAGTAATGCACATATTAAACAAATATGTAAGACTGCGTTCTTCCATTTGCGCAACATCTCTAAAGTTAGAAATATCCTGTCTCAGAGTGACGCTGAAAAACTAGTTCATGCATTTATTACTTCCAGGCTGGACTACTGCAATTCATTATTATCAGGATGTCCAAAAAACTCGCTGAAAAGTCTTCAGCTAATCCAAAATGCTGCAGCAAGAGTACTGACAGGGACTAGAAAGGGAGAGCATATTTCTCCTGTTTTGGTTTCCCTTCACTGGCTTCCTGTTAAATCCAGAATTGAATTCAAAATCCTGCTCCTCACATACAAGGTCTTAAATAATCAGGCCCCATCTTAACGACCTTGTAGTACCATATCACCCTATTAGAGCACTTCGCTCTCGCTCTGCAGAACTACTTGTTGTTCCTAGAGTATTTAAAAGTAGAATGGGAGGGAGAGCCTTCAGTTTTCAGGCCCCTCTTCTGTGGAACCAGCTTCCAGTTTGGATTCGGGAGACAGACACTATCTCTACTTTTAAGATTAGGCATAAAACTTTCATTTTTGCTAAAGCATATAGTTAGGGCTGGACCAGGTGACCCTGAATCCTCCCTTAGTTATGCTGCAATAGACGTAGGCTGCCGGGGATTCCTATGATGCATTGAGTTTTTCCTTTCCAGTCACCTTTCTCACTCACTATGTGTTAATAGACCTCTGTGCATTGAATCATATCTGTTATTAACCTCTGTCTCTCTTCCACAGCATGTTTTTTATCCTGTCTTCCTTCTCTCACCCCAACCGGTCGCAGCAGATGGCCGCCCCTCCCTGAGCCTGGTTCTGCCAGAGGTTTCTTCCTGTTAAAAGGGAGTTTTTCCTTCCCACTGTCGCCAAAGTGCTTGCTCATAGGGGGTCATATGATTGTTGGGTTTTTCTCTGTATCTATGAAGCACCTTGACCCAACTTTTGTTGTGATTTGGCGCTATATAAATAAAATTGAATTGAATTGAATTGAATAGTACTCGGCCTTGTCATACACTGCTTTGAAAGTAACAGTAACAGTATTGCTAGTAGCTGCTTGGTCCATTCAGCGTTCTAGTCACTTAGCAATCCTACCAGGTATATTCCCCCTGTCATTCAAGTACAAGTTACTGAGTTTCATTGAGGTTCTGTGCTCTCTGCTGTTTTTGTTTTTGTTTTTTCTCCTATTTTGAATGATCCTTAATAGGCTTAAAAGGTGAGCAGGACAGTGACCCTACATATCTAAGTAAGAGCACTGAATGACATCACCGACAACCTTCACCGATCGAGGCGATTCAGTTGGAGCCCAAACCCTGTAGAGATCCTCTAGATTGATCTCAGTAGCTGTTTACACTTGATATCCTGAGAATGTGACTGAGCAGAAACAGTTCTTCCAAGAATGGGCTAAACTTCCTTTTCGAGGTTTCTGCTTGCCTGATCTGTAGCTGCTGGGAATTTGTTTGTGCTACAGAAAATGTTTGACAGCTCATTAAAGCGAGCATTCTTTTACCGTCGGCACTGGGAATGTTTAACGAGTGTGTCCAATAAATGCAGAAATGATTAGAATCCCATTGTTGAAGAAATAAAGGTAAAAAGAGACTTGCACAAAACCTGAGAAAAGTCCTGCCAAAGGTGATGAATCTCAAATTAAGCTGTTTGTCTTGGCCAGGTCATTCATATACAGCAGTTAGACAGGTGCTGGCTTGAGGTCATGGATAAAAGAAGCAGAAATGAGCTTTTTCTGAATTGTGGCTAGGCTCTGCTTTCCTGATGGGCGGCGATCTTGGTCTTTCAGGAGGGGCTTGGAGTGGAGCTGCTACTCCTCCACGTCAAAAAAGAGTGGGATGGGATGGAATGGGATGGGATGGGATGGACTCCTCCAGGCCGAGGTGTTATCCTGCAGGGAGGAGGTCCTAGGACAAACTACAGAGGTTGTAACTCTCAGCTGGCCTGTTAATGTCTGAAAGTTGGAGGAAGCAGGTGGAGAAAGGGAGGTCACTGCTCATCCTTCTGCCCCTGCAGACCTGCCCCAGATATTGTTATAGATCGATTGATGAATAATTAAAAGTTGATTGCCTTTTGGGTGAAGGGTTAGCATATTTGTTGGTCTGAATAAGTGTAAATGAGATTATTGAAAGTTTTTATGTGCTCCTTTTTTACCTTTACGTATTCAACATGATGTTTGCTTAGCACCTCACTTTGAATAAAATATGAATAAAAATTGATAGTAATTGTTTGCTACTAGCTAATGCATGTTGCTTTTGTTTATAGGTTTATATTTTTTTTGTTTTATATGTAACTCACTAGGAGTTAGAAATTGAGTGAGAAATTGATGTAGAACACTGGGCAGGCTTCCCGTGCTTCTCACATCACACTATCTGGCTGAGAAACATGAAAACATCCCCGAGGTTGCTCTTGAAATATAGATACTGTTTAATATTTTTCGTCTTTTAGTAAAGAGACAAATGTGGTGACAAGGTGAATAAAGTAGTGTATTGGTGATTTTTCTTTGTGTCTTCAATCTATAATAGAAGCCAATGTTTTGGTTTCCACAGCTAAAGAGTACTGTAAGGTGGCGTACGCTTACAAAGCCACGAACGAGGACGAGCTCACCCTGAACGAAGGCGATATTGTACACGTGCTGAGCAAGGTAAGCTTCCAGGTGACTCATGCTGTAAACTTGTGTAATGAAATACCTTTTCGTCAGTGTCACAACCCAACATGTGAAGCAGAAGAACAGGTGAAGAACAAGGGGACTTTAGCAAAAAGGAAATGTGCAATCCTGTTACATGTCTGTGTGCACCAATTCCTCTCACATGATCAGGAGTTGAGCAGCTAAATGTGTATCATCTGATATCATAATGTCATAATGTTGCCTAGCAGCAATTTAGCAACAGGCTAAAATAGCTTGTGCTTAGCACTTAGGCACATATAACACTGTATAAAAGCATTATATCACTGTAATTTAGCAATAATAACATTTCATTTCTGCTTGTTGTATGATGATACTGTTATGTTGCCTGGCAAAAAACAAACTGTTCTTTACTTTTGTTTTCAGCACCTCATACAAGTTATTGTTTCACAGCAACATTATAAAATCATCATGCTGCCTGAAATCACCCATTTTTACCATTTACGCATCTACAACATGAACATTGTACTGCTTTCATTTTGCAGCCAACCACACAAACAATACTGTAGCATGGACTTGTACCAAACCAGTTACACTCTTATAACCTAGCTCTCAGAACTGGATGTAATTATTTATGTGTGGGGAGTTCATAGCAGCCCTATAGCTGCATTGCAAAAGAGAAAAGTGGAAGCAACACTTGGTTTATTATAATTCTTAGGAAGCTGCCTCCATCTAGTGGTGAAACGAGACAAGTGCATTCAAATGAAAACAAGTTTTGACATATTAGTAGAGGGAGTTAAGTTTTTTTTTATTTTTTTTTAAAGCTGGTCTTTTTGTTTTTCCCTGTCCTGTTTTACATATTCTCTTTGACTCCTTTATTGCCAAGACCCCTGATAGCGTAGGGTCAGGGTTCAGGCTATGTAGTTTTCAAAGTAATAAAAAACTTTCTTTTTTTTTTTTTTTTCAAAAAGGAAATTACATTAGTTTTAAATAAAGAAAAAACAACAGCCTTATTGGACATACGTGTGATGTCATGCTAGCCTCTGCTCATTGTTTTCTGTTGCCTCTGTCACAGGACACAGGAGAGCCGGGCTGGTGGCGAGGCGAAGTCGGAGGCAAAGAAGGCGTCTTCCCTGACAACTTCGTTGTCATGATTTCTGAAGCAGAGAAAGAGGTGGGATTGGAAAAAGAACAGAATGAACTCATTATGGTCTACAGTCAACGTTCCCAGTCATTCGTTACTAGATCATCTGTTATAGGTTCTTTAAGTTAACCAAGGGACTCGTGAGACTCAGGAGGGTGTGGTGGGTGGTGTTCGTGGTGCAAAATATGAGAGTAAACAAGATACAAGGATATGTTCTTTATATTTGCAGTGATGCAAAATTTAGAAACATCCAGAGTGATCCTTAGAGGCTTACTTCCTTCTCTTCATGCTGGAGCAGTTAACACTTAGCTATCCCTTAGTAATGCTGCTATTGGCTTAGACTGCTGGGGGACTTCCCATGATGCACTCAGTCCTTTTGCTGAGCTTCCCCATGTGTTTATATACTACTATAAAATCATCTTTCCATTCCCCTCATCCATTAACCAGTCACAGTGGATATACTGTGCGTATAAATTAAAACCAAACGTCAATAAATTAATTCAGTTTTTTAACCTGAACTCAATTTGATTTGGACCAATGAAAAAGAAATTATGCAGTACTATGTTTTAGTCCTGGTTTGTTTTCTGTTCACGCGGACCAATCAGGAGGAGTAAATATGATGTCATTCAAACGCTCATCTCTTCATCAGCTTATCAAGACACTTAGGAAAATCACATTCTGGTGACTGACAGCACGTTAATGCTGCGCATGAGAATGAGCCCCACAGGGATGTAGCACTGTGGTGGTCTCCGTATCATTTGAGGTAATCTCCATGTGCAACTCTAAAACTGTTTTTAGCTGTTGTGTCCTGAAGTCTTGTTCAGTTCCTTTGCAAAGTCACTATGATGGTTCGATGTATAGATTAAGTCATCTAAACTCCTCTTAAGGAAAACATTGCAGTTTGGTTTCATCCTTTGGATGCTTTCAGTGGACTCCAGGAGACTTTCCAAAGTGAATTGTTTAATCCACACACATTCATTTTTTAAAATTTTTTTATTATTATTATTATTATTTTTTTGAAAATTTCCTGGCTTCTAGTTCCTGTTGCTGTGTTTTAATTCTTGCCCTCATCTGCTCAGTTCAGCTTGATGTAGCCTGGGGTAAAACAAAAACTTTGCACTATTTATGCTTCGATTCCTGTACAAACCTACCTTTCAGGCAATCACCACTCTACCTATGCGTAACATCACCACTCTGGCGTTCCACATTGTGTTTCCCACATCTGTCTCTGCATGTCAAAAAATCTCCTGAATGTGCAGTTCAGGATTTGCTCTGTCTACACAGTTTGATCCCCAGCTGTGTAGTAAACTCTGCAGCGTTCTTACATTTTATTTAGTTTTTAGTGTGAAAATCTTTTGGTCTTTCCTGCCCATGAAATTAAACGCAGAGGTTTAGATAAGGACTCCCTGCTTCACACTGCTCACTCAATCCCAGTTTTGACATATGGCGTACTGTATCCTACATCTACCAATTAGTTTTATGGAGCTCGAAGTCGGATTAAATTTCCCACGTCCCAAATGCAGCAAGTAACTGTTGGTGATCGTCCAAATGCTTTTTACAGTACAAAGGAGCCTTTTGAGATCAGTGGAGCAGTTTTTAAACAGTCCGTCAGGTTGTGTAAAATAGTGTGAAAGTCTGACTGATTGATCTCATCAGAGAAAGCTGTTGGAGTGACTTTCTAGCAGATTTCTGTTCTTGTTCAGGCTCCCACATCAAGAGGGTCCATCAAATCATCACCAAAGCCAGAGGCAGAAGAGGTAAGCATCCAGAGTACCCGAACTATTCACAAGCACTTCTTTTCATCCTTAACTGCCTGTATGTAAAGGATGGGTGCAGCTATCATAGTTCCTGTGATGGAAAACAGGATTATGTTCCTCCTTTTCTCTTAACTTTCCTCTCACCGTCCCAAACAGTGGCAGCAGGTGACTACTACTGGTCTCTTCTTGTTGAAAGGGTGGTCTTCCTCCCCACTGTTGACAGTGCTTGCTGATGAGAGATTTTTAGATCTGTGTTTCTGTCTAATACTGCAGGGGTCAACATTCTGAGATACACTTTCTTGAGGAATTCACATCAAATTTCCTGTTGTTGTGAATTGATGCTATTTAAATTATACTATGTTTATCATCCATGGCCACATTCAGTGATTACTACAGGAGATCAATCAGTGCAAATTTGATTTGTTTTGAGTCATTTGATTTAATTTTTGCTTTCAGTTTTGGTGTTTTCTCGCTCACAGGTCTGCTGCTCACCTTTATTATTTAATTTTAATTCCTTGTTATTTACTGGTTTCAACTTTTGGCTTTTATTATTCTTTACTGTTTTATTCTTGTATTTTGGTGCTCATTGGTGTTTTGTTGATTTACATTATGCCCTTACATTTTGTGGCCCCACCTTCTGGCTCCTGCTTTGTGGAGCACATTTTAAATTCAAAGTCCCTGCACAACTATTCAAATCTTGAATCGCAGAAACAGAGGAAAGCAGAAGTGAAATAGCAGAACTGCACTGATATATTTAAAGCTATTTCTGTTTTACATTTCAAACTGTTGCTGTGTGCTGCTTGTTGCTGCATGATCTGTACCACAAAGCCTGTTTGCTCGGCACAAGTGAAAATGCATATATGCACAGGAAAAAGTCATTGCTATGCGTTGTTGCATTAAAATGACATCTTTAAAATGACATCTTTTAAGGGCGACCGTGGCTCAGGGGGTTGGGAATCGCATCTGTAACCGGAAGGTCGCCGGTTCGATCCCTGGGCTCTCTGTCCTGGTCGTTGTGTCCTTGGGCAAGACACTTTACCCTACTTGCCTACTGGTGTTGGCCAGAGGGGCCGATGGCGCGATATGGCAGCCTCGCTTCTGTCAGTCTGCCCCAGGGCAGCTGTGGCTACAACTGTAGCTTGCCTCCACCAGTGTATGAATGTGAGAGTGAATGAATAGTGGTATTGTAAAGCGCTTTGGGTGCCTTGAAAAGCGCTATATAAATCCAATCCATTATTATTATTATTATTATTTACCTTTTTGTTCACATGAACAACGTTGATCTATAAAAAGATAGACTAGGTTTGTTTGCTTGTTCTTGCAGTCGGGATTTTTTCCCCCACTTAATAGATTATTTTATTGCACTTATGACTCGTGTTTTGTTTTTCTTAAATACACATAACGGTGAGTTATAATCATGGATCATGCTGATGATTGAACCATATCTTTAGATATACAGTCATGTGAAACAAGAGTGACCAAGAATTACAGCTCAGACTCTACAGGCCTCTGTTACACCTGATTTATGCTTCAACAGCAAACCTATGACACACACCAAGAAATGTAATTACATATCGGGTCAACGCAGCCTGCAACAATTAAAAAGATTCCCTAAATCTAATTCAGGCCTTAGTGTGTTAAATATTCATGAATGAGTGAGTGAAGTCATCTGACAGTTAAAGCTTTGCTATGCACAGGAACAATAATCCCAAGCACAGCAGCAAATCTATAATGGAAAGGAAAGACTCCAGGTGTTGCAGTGGCCCAAAGTCCGGACCTCAATCTGACTGAAATGCTCAGGGTGAGGTTGTGGGTGTGTGTGTCTTCTTTCTTTTTTTAACATGACTGTATTATAAATCAGACATACACATAAAAGCCTGTTACGTTCACTGAATCTATAAAAATTCTTGGGAAAAGAGCCACTGTGTGACTTTTATCATTGACATGTAACATGCGTGCCCTCAAATCCCTGCATAATCCCTTCTCCGCTTCCATATTTGACTCTTAATTTAGATGTGAATTGCTTGGATGAAATCATTTTTTATTTAATTTGTGGGAGGTAGAATCGTCTTTAACTGCACATGTTGAAATAACACAACAAGAGAAGTCCTGAACATATTTCAGCCACCTGCTCTCACACTTTAATGTCAACTGGAACAATACAATACATATACACCTTTGTATATAAGATTTACTGTAATGCTGATGAGTAATTAAAAGTGTTTTCCAGAGATGTTGGTGTGTATTTGCAAAATAAAAGAAAGCGGGCAAAAAAAGATCTATACTCCATTCATTTTGAGAACTGCTTTTGTGTTTGTCATGTTAGGGTTATATAACATGACTGGACAGTAAATAACTCACTCAATGAATGCTGTAAGCCCATCACTGCTGACCATAATATTTTTATGGAAATAGATTTTATTAATGGGTATTAGGATACCAGTGCCTAAGCTATTAAATGTCACAAAGCGGCAGTCTAACTAATGCAACACAAGTCAGCTGGCGAATCTTGTACTGAAATATTGCCCGTACTCAGACATAATCTTTTTGGTTCCCAGGCATTATTGTCATAATTATGCCAAAGTTTATTGTTGGGAACAGTTAGATGAGAGACACAGTATTAATATAAAGAGAAACCTTTTTAAGTCTGTGTCTGTAAACACCAATAACCTTTAGCATTTTGAAAGTAGCAGCCAACACCTACATGTCTGAGCAAGTAAACCTGCTAAGTGCTAAATGCGTCCAGTGTGATACTGCAGTGCCCGGGTTGGTTTGGGGTGACACTCGCTGTACTTTGCCTCTCCTCCCACCCTATTTCACCCCGTTTCATAGCAGATGGAACTTCGTCATTTTTTTTTCATTTTTTTATTTTTTTAATTGGTGAAATACTTTGTGTAGTACGTCTGTTAATAATGGTTGAAACCAGCATTGTAAGGCCTTTAAAATGTAGGTCTTATATATTGACTTGTGTTGGCGTTAATCATGTTAGACAGTCAGACTCGTGGTTAATCTTCATTGAATTAATATATTGAGTTGTAATCGAAGAGGGCTGTGCTGTAAAATAACAAAATATTTAAACTGCCTGTGTTGCTCTCCTAATATAAGAAGGCAATCACAACATTTCACTGCAGGACTGAATCTAGTGCAACAAATTCAATCTTTGTTTAGACCAAACCGAATTTGTACCTTTCTCCTTAACTCCTGCTTTTTTTTTTGCTTTTTTTTTTTTTTTTAAATAAAGATAATCACTTTGTGTCATCCTCACACTAACATTTATTAACTCTCTACTTTTGTCTTCCTGTCAGAAACCGAAGAAACCACCTCCACCATCTAAAAGCACGGGTAAGGAGCAGTTTAACCTCTTTGTCTTATTATCCGCTCTCAAGTCAGTGGGAAGTGTGAAAACGGGCTTCTTACTTTAAATGTCTTGCTATTGAGCAGCTCGTTTCTTAAGTAGAATTAGTAGGTGTTTACATTTATTCTACACCGCCTCAAAAATATGAAGTGCATTAATATTACTGTTTGGAAAAAATATATAGATTATTGTTAGAATAATCTGTTAATTTTTTGGTTTCAATCCTTCTTTATAGCCAGCGTCTGTGCTGTTTCATTGCTGAAATATCATCAAGAAAGCAAAAGAAACAGCTGTGTACTCAGGATATTTCCATCATCATGTCCCATTGAGTACACCTGTGTACATGCTGGGATCCTGTAACTGTAGCAACTCATAAAAAAAAGAAGTATACAGTATATACACATGGTAGAAAGCAGATTAAAATCCAAAAAGGATTGGATCCTCTGCCATGTACTCTTTGTTTACGTTTAACTGATTGAGGAAACATTCATCAAAGCCCAAAGTGTGTGATCTACTTCTACTTCAAGTAGAAGGCTGTGTGGTGACTGAGTTTGGGTATAGAGACAGCAGTCCCTGGTATCAGCAGCAACATCTACAGTTTGCAAAATGCACCTTTGCATAATTTTTCTACCACAGGGTTTGTATTCATATCCTGCTAGGACTGCACTTTTGTGCGTGCGTGCGTGCGTGTGTGTGTGTGTGTGTGTGCGCGCGCGCATGAGTTCCTGTCAGTGTAGAGATTTTTTTTTTTTTTTCTTAATGTGTAGATGTCAAACATAACCAAACCACACTGGTGTGCACCCACCAATACATACACAGTGTAATAGTCATCTGGCAATTCTGTGCTAATTTCATACCCGCCTGGAAGTGTCTGGTAGAGGATAGTGTATTTGTGTCAGTGCTTTGTTGTGTTTACTTGAGAAAGTGTCTTCCTATCTGTTTGAGTCTCAAGTCAGTCGCGTCAGACAGACGAGGTGACTCTTGTGCGGACCATGTTTCGTTTTTCAGCTCTTAAGCCGGAGATCCCGAGTGCTGACAAGAAGCCTCATCTGGTCAGGCCAGAGGACAGAGGTACGGTTGCACTCCGTCTTTGCTCGCATCCTTCTTTATGTTCCCATTTCTCAACATTGCTCACAGCTTTGCTCCACATATCAAAATACTTTTTTTTTTTTTTTGGACATTTCCCTCCAAATTTGGCACTGAACACAGATCTCCATCCGATATTACTTTCCTGTTATGGCCTTTTCACTCGGTGCATAAATCCATCCTACTTCTGCCATATGGCATTTTACTCAGCATACTGTTGGATAAGCAGCCTTCCTCTCTGCTTGGTTTAAATTGAAGAAAACACAAGTTAACAGAGGATTTATGAAGTAAGAAGCTAATGTTACTAGGTATGCCTGAGACAGCACCTCACTGTCACCAGCTCCTTCTAGCTCACTTCACTTTGCTGAAAATGTTGAGTAGACTGGAACACAGTCAATAAAAGCTTTAACCACAGGTTTAACTTTAGTGTTCAAAAGTTTAGAAGACATTGATTCATATTCTGATGGCTTTTATGGAAAATTCTAAAAGACAAAAGTCTGAGTTTGTGTCTACCAGAAGCGCCTCTTGTGGTTCCTTTGTCTGTTTTGTTGTTGCTGTTTTTGTCTCGAGTCTTCACTTTCTTCAAAGCCTTTGTTCTCTGACTTAGTGGGGTCTTATATATTGTGTCTCCCTTCTACGTTTCGCTTACTTTTTTGTTCATTTGAATGTTTTTCCTTCATCGATGGAAATTAGGTTTCAAAATACACTGGTTCTTTTTGTTTTTGTTTTTTTTTCCCTTCCAAAAAGTACTGCTTCTAGAAAAGGCTAAAACACTTGCACTATTTGAAGATAAACAGAAAGCAGTGATTTGCATTTAATATAAATAAAAACTGCCATACACAAAAAAAACAATATGGGTCCAGATTCATTAGGATGTATGTAGGTGGAAAACTGTCCCACAGGCTAAAAAAAACAACAACAAAACAACACTTTCTCGGTTTAATGTCTCTCTTTTAAATAATATTCAGGTAAGGTTTATAAGATTTTCAAACTTAAATACGTTTATAGTAAAAAATTAGCCAGCTTCACAACTTGTGGGGGAGGTGGATGCATTTAATGAGTTTACTTGTGTGGTGGCTGCTGTACACCTGAGGTCAGTTTATTTTTATGGTATAATCACAGCACATGTTGAAGCAAGCTCTAGTGCTGTCAACGCAGTTTCTCTTGCTGAGCTGAATGCAAGAAATGAACGTGTGTGTGTGTGTGTGTGTGTGTGTGTGTGCGCGTGTGCGCGCGTCCCTGCTAGAAGCTGCCCATACTGCTGAGTTGGTGTCTGTCTTATGTAATCATTTTAGTAGGGGTGCAACGATACACAAAATTCACGGTTCGGTTCGATACTTTGGTGTCACGGTTCGATATTTTTTCGATACAAAAAGAAAATGTTCATGCCTTTTTAATTTGTCATTTATTAAATTTTCACGGCACATTCCGCACCACATCTCTGTGCGTTCATCATTTGTTTGAAGCCAGCTCACCTCCTGCAACTACTTTTCCGAGAATACGCGCTTCTTTTCTGGTTCGGACTCCTTCTGACATTTCTTTGGAGGTGGAGGAACACCAAAGTAATTGCTTAAAGGAGCTTGCTTCTTCGACATCTTTAAGAGTTCTAAACAAATGTCTGTCCTCCTGAAAATCTTATGTACGCAAACACGCGTTGCAACTTCTTATCTTGTGCGCATTTTTTATTTTGACAGTGAATGTGCACCTGCGGACCACTTATGTGCAGCCCTGGTTATATAGCTCGTCATATTGCAGCCACAGAAATTCTTTTGTCCATGAAACCATAAAGCTGCACTTTCTTTTTGCCTTATAGTCTGATTTGTCATAACTTTTCCGTTTTGTGGTAAGCTTTTCTTTGGCTGTCACTTCTTCACCCTGACCTGTCTTATTTGGCTCAGCAGAACTAAAATATATATCCTGCTGCTTTTACACACGCACTCACATAAGCTCAGCGATTCTCTGCGCGATCAACCTCTCACATGTTTAAGCTTGCTGCGGGAGATTTCACTTGTCATGTTTGCATAGTAAGCTAACGATTGATAAGACGATGTCAGAGGAATTGGTGCACAAATTATCATCACTCACAGATCAGTGCTGTCGCTCTCTATACACAGTTCGCGCGATTGCAAAGTGAAAGCAAAAAACAAGCGCAAATTCAAACGTGATTTCAATATGTCACATATTGACAGTGGCTCACCGATGCCAATGACATAATTACCCAGCTACATTTCCGAAAGAATGCAAAAGCATTGACATATATTTTTCCTTCCTGCGATAGCCCGACGGGCAGGGCAGAGAGAGATTTTGGTAGCCCGACTGGAAAAATTTTGCGAGCCCTGTATCTGATTGAGGAATCACTCATCTTTGGAAAAGAGAGTTTATTACAGAGAAATGTCTCTTTCCAAAATAAAAGCTATACTATACGCTTCTTCTGAGCTATATTCTCAGCAGCATATTAAACATATCAGGTCCCCATAAGGAGAATCATGTGCTAACGGCTGTCTAAATGACTTGGGTAAAGTTTGTAGCATGCGTGCTTGTTGTTTTTGTCGGCTTCCATTTGTCTTTGCACTAGGATGATGTCGGAGTAAATGTGCAGTCATATTCGTTGTGTTCCCACTAGTGCTGTCAGCGTAAATCTCGTTGAAATGACGTTAACGCCACAACACGGCAAATCTCCGTTAACGAGCTACCGCGGATCGCCCTGAGCGTGGGGCTGGACGGCCAACACGTTAACGAGCTAACTGCGCTAACACGCTAGCTCCCACCCATGTGCCACGCAATGCTCAATTACATCCAACATACTGTTTTACTTTAGTCCATGACGCGCTTACCTTCAGGGTCATACGTCACATGAAAACCAAAATAGTTCCAAACGCCAGATCTGAATCAGGATGGGGGAGGTTCAGCAGGGGCTTGCAAAAGTATTCGTCCCTCTTTTCCACATTTTGTCACATTACTGCCACAAACACAAATTGTCATGGTCCTGGGTCGGTGACCCAGCGCTTTTAGTTTATCATTTTCTAGTTTATTATTATTATTATTATTATTATTATGATTATGATGATGATGATGATGATTATTATTATTGTTTGAGTTCTATGTGTTATATTTGGTCTGCCTCTGAGTCTGCGTCTGTGTCTCTGTCTATGGTGTCACCCCGTCTGTTTGTGAATCTGTCTGTTTAGTTCTGTGTCTTGTTTGGTTCCCCGTGTCTGAGTTTCCTGTTTTATTGTGAAGGTCTCTGTCTGATGTGAGTGTGTTCAGTTTACGTTTCCACTGTCCCGTCAGCTCTGATTCCTCCCAGCCGTGTTGCCCTCCTGTCTCTCATCCCCTGATTACTGGTGTGTGTATTTAAGCCCTGTGTGTTCTCCTGCCTGTTATTCGGTGTCAGTCTGTGTTACTCGGTGTCCTGCTCGGCGGCTGCCGCGCATCCCTTTGTCGTATGCTCCCAGGTCTGTTATTTTAGTTCTTCCCAGTTTAGGTGTCTTCAGTTATTTGTCATGCCCACTGCTTGTTTGCCACACACCTTGTAAATAAACTTCACTAGCATTTCATCCACTGCTTGCATCTTGGGTCCTCCTTCCTCCACACCACACGGCTCGCCTCCCAGCCGTGACACAAATCAATTTTAATGGAATCCAATTGAAGCAAAAGGTGGTTCTACAAAGTATGACTCAGGGGGTGAATAATTGCGCACACCCCACTTTTCAGTTATTTATTTGTAAAAAATGTTGGGAATCAGGTAGTGATTTTTGTTCCACTTCTCACGTGTACACACACTTTGTATTGGTCTTTCACGTGGAATTCCAATAAAATTGATTCAGTTGTTGGCTGTAATGTGCCAAAATGTGGGAAAGTTAAAGGGGGCCGAATACTTTTGCAAGCCACTGTAAGTCCTGTCCTCATTTGTTCAGTGTCAGGTCATCTGTTTCTGGGTGCCACGTTTGCCATGTTTCCAGGTATCTTTGTACCATGTCAGGTTTCATGGTTTGTTTTGTTTTTTTTTAATAAAAAATATTTCCCCCAGGTTAATTTATTGTTTAGTCTTCACCTCTGCCTTTTGTTTTGTAATCTTTTAATTAAATTAAATTTTATTTAATAGCGCCAAATCACAACAACAATCGCCTGAAGGCGCTTTATATTGTACAGTAGATCGCACAATAAAGATACAGAGAAAAACCCAACATCATAGGACCCCTATGAGCAAGCGTTTGGCGACAGTGGGAAGGAAAAACTCCCTTTTAACAGGAAGAAACCTCCAGCAGAACCAGGCTCAGGGAGCGGCGGGCATCTGCTGTGACCAGTTGGGGTGAGAAAAGGAAGACAGGACAAAGACATGCTGTGGATAATAACAAGTATGATTCAGTGCAGAGAGGTCTATTAACACACAGTGAGTGAGAAAGGTGACTGGAAAGGAAAAAACTCAGTGCTTCATGGGAATCCCCCGGCAGCCTACGTCTATTGCAGCACAACTAAGGGAGGATCCAGGGTCACCTGATCCAGCCCTAACTATATCCTTTAGCAAAAAGGAAAGTTTGAAGCCTAATCTTAAAAGTAGAGATTAATAAACGGCTTGCTTTCTGTTAATATTCAAATTTTCTTTCACGTTCCTTTGTGTCAGCATTTTGGGTCCACTCCTCAAATTCATACATATGTCTAACCGTTTTTCCCCACTCGGCGACACACCCGTCGGGGGTCAAACTCTGGTAATTGGCAATTCTGTTCTCAGACATGTGAAGCTAGAGACACCGGAAACCATAGTCAATTGTCTTCCAGGGGCCAGAGCAGGCGACATTGAAGGAAATTTAAAACTGCTGGCTAAGGGTAAACGTAAATTCAGTAAAATCATAATTCACGTCGGCAGTAATGACACCCGGTACGCCAATCAGAGGTCACTAAAATCAATATTGAATCGGTGTGCAACTGGCCAAAACAATGTGGGACTCTGTAGTTTTCTCTCTGGTCCCCTCCACATCAGACCAGGAGTGACATGTTTAGCCGCATGTTCTCCTTAAATTGCTGGCTGTCTGAGTGGTGTCCCAGAAACGATGTGGGCTTCATAGATAATTGGCAAACCTTCTGGAGGAAACCTGGTCTTATCAGGAGAGACGGCAGCTCTCATTTCTAGAAATATGGACAAATTAATTAAACCCCCCATAATATGACTATCCAGAGTTGGGACCAGGAAGCAGAGTTGCAGTCTTACACGCCTCTCTGCAGCTTCTCTCTCCTGCTAACCCCCCAAAAACCCATCTCCAAGAGAGACTGTGTAGCTTCCAAAAAGACAAAAACAAACTAAAAACCAGCAACAAACAACTTAAACATAACAATTACAAAGAAAGAACAATACAGTATCCACATCTGAACCAAAGAGTAAAACAGTGAAATGTGGATTATTAAATATTAGGTCTCTCCCTCCAAGTCTCTGTTAGACATGACTTAATAATTGATCAACAAACGATTTACTCTGCCTTACAGAACCTGGTTCGGCAGGATGATTATGTTAGTTTAAATAATCAACACCCCCGAGTCATTCTAACTACCAGAAACCTCGAAGCACAGGCCGGCGGGGCAGTGTGGCAGCAATTTTTCACACCAGCCTGTTAATTAATGAAAGACCAAGACAGACTAATTCATTTGAAAGCGCATGCTAGCATTGTCCACCCCAGCTGAAAAATTTTAGAAACCAGTCTTATTTGTTATCATCTATCGTCCACCTGGGCCTTACACAGAGTTTCCGTCTGTTCTCAGACTTTATCTGATTTAGTTCTCTCAGCTCAGATAAAATAATTATTGTGGGTGATTTTAACATCCATGTAGATGCTAAGAATGACAGCCTCAACATGGCATTTAATCTGTTATTAGACCAATTGGCTTCTCTCAAAATGTAAAACAACCCACCCACCACTTTAATCACACTCTAGATCTTGTTTTTAAATATGGCATAGAAACTGAACATTTAACAGTGTTTCCTGAAAACCCTCTCCTGTCTGATCATTTCCTGATAACATTACATTTACAATAATTGATTACACAGCAGTGGAGAGTAGACTTTATCACAGATGTCTTCTGAAAGCGCTGTAACTATGTTTAAGAATGTAATCCACCCACGTTATCATTCAATGACCGTACCAACACAGAGCAGAGCAGCTATCTGAACGCTACC